>NC_057808.1:329074352-329082550 GCF_018294505.1 Triticum aestivum | reverse complement strand
ATGAAGTCGTCACGCCAACGATTACTTCTACTTGTATGGCTAACGCGTTTAGCAACAAAGTAAAGTAAATTACATGGCGTTATTCAATGACACGCAGGTCATGCAAAATAATAAAGACAACTCCTATGGCTCCTGCCGGTTGTCATACTCATCGACATGCAAGTCGTGATTCCTATTACAAGAATATGATCAATCTCATACATCACATATATCATTCATCACATCTTCTGGCCATATCACATCACATAGCACTTGCTGCAAAAACAAGTTAGACGTCCTCTAATTGTTGTTGCAAGTTTTTACGTGGTTTGTAGGTTTCTAGCAAGAACGTTTTCTTACCTACGTATGACCACAACGTGATTTGCCAATTTCTATTTACCCTTCATAAGGACCCTTTTCATCGAATCCGTTCCGACTAAAGTAGGAGAGACAGACACCCTCTAGCCACCTTATGCAACTAGTGCATGTCAGTCGGTGGAACCTGTCTCACGTAAGCGTACGTGTAAGGTCGGTCCGGGCCGCTTCATCCTACAATGCCGCCGAAACAAGAAACGACTAGTAGCGGCAAGAAGAATTGGCAAACTCAACGCCCACAACTGCTTTGTCTTCTACTCGTGCATAGTAACTACGCATAGGCCTGGCTCATGATGCCACTGTTGAGAATCGTAGCATAATTTAAAATTTTCCTACGCTCACCAAGATGCATCTATGGAGTCTACTAGCAACGAGGGGAAAGGAGTGCATCTACATACCCTTGTAGATCGTGAGCGGAAGCGTTCCAATGAGCGTGGATGACGGAGTCGTACTCGCCGTGATCCAAATCACCGATGACCGAGTGTCGAACGGACGGCACCTCCGCGTTCAACACACGTACGGTGCAGCGATGTCTCCTCCTTCTTGATCCAGCAAGGGGGAAGGAGAGGTTGATGGAGATCCAACAGCACGACGGCGTGGTGGTGGATGTAGCGGGTCTCCGGCAGGGCTTTGCCGAGCTTCTGCGAGAGAGAGAGAGAGAGAGAGAGAGAGAGAGAGAGAGAGAGAGAGAGAGAGAGAGAGAGAGGTGTTGCAGGGGAGGAGGGAGGCGCCCAAGGCTGTGTGTTGCTGCCCTCCCTCCCCCCTTTATATAGGCCCCCTTGGGAGGGGGGCCGGCCAAAACCCATCTAGGGTTGGGGGGGCGGCGGCCAAGGAGTGGAAAGGGGTGCCTTGCCCCCCAAGGCAAGGGGGAAGCTCCCCCCTAGGGTTCCCAACCCTAGCGCATGGGTGGAGGCCCAAGGGGGGCGCCCCAGCCCACTAAGGGCTGGTTCCCTTCCACTTTCAGTTCACGGGGCCCTCCGGGACAGGTGGCCCCACCCGGTGGACCCCCGGGACCCTTCCGGTGGTCCCAGTACAATACCGGTAACCCCCGAAACTTTCCCGGTGGCCGAAACTTGACTTCCTATATATAATTCTTCACCTCCGGACCATTCCGGAACCTCTCGTGACGTCCGGGATCTCATCCGGGACTCCGAACAACTTTCGGGTTTCCGCATACATATATCTCTACAACCCTAGCGTCACCGAACCTTAAGTGTGTAGACCCTACGGGTTCGGGAGACATGCAGACATGACCGAGACGCCTCTCCGGTCAATAACCAACAGCGGGATCTGGATACCCATGTTGGCTCCCACATGTTCCACGATGATCTCATCGGATGAACCACGGTGTCGAGGATTCAATCAATCCCGTATGCAATTCCCTTTGTCAATCGGTATGTTACTTGCTCGAGATTCGATCGTCGGTATCCCAATACCTTGTTCAATCTCGTTACCGGCAAGTCTCTTTACTCGTACCGCAATGCATGATCCCGTGACTAACGCCTTAGTCACATAGAGCTCATTATGATGATGCATTACCGAGTGGGCCCAGAGATACCTCTCCGTCATACGGAGTGACAAATCCCAGTCTCGATCCGTGCCAACCCAACAGACACTTTCGGAGATACCCGTAGTGCACCTTTATAGTCACCCAGTTACGTTGTGACGTTTGGCACACCCAAAGCACTCCTACGGTATCCGGGAGTTGCACGATCTCATGGTCTAAGGAAAAGATACTTGACATTGGAAAAGCTCTAGCAAACGAAACTACACGATCTTTTATGCTATGCTTAGGATTGGGTCTTGTCCATCACATCATTCTCCTAATGATGTGATCCCGTTATCAATGACATCCAATGTCCATAGCCAGGAAACCATGACTATCAGTTGATCAACGAGCTAGTCAACTAGAGGCTTACTAGGGACACGTTGTGGTCTATGTATTCACACATGTATTACGATTTCCGGACAATACAATTATAGCATGAATAATAGACAATTACCATGAGCAAAGAAATATAATAATAACCATTTATTATTGCCTCTAGGGCATATTTCCAACAGTCTCCCACTTGCACTAGAGTCAATAATCTAGTTACATTGTGATGAATCGAACACCCATTGCGTCCTGGTGTCGATCATGTTTTGCCCTAGGGAGAGGTTTAGTCAACGGATCTGCTACATTCAGGTCCGTGTGTACTTTACAAATATCTATGTCTCCATTTTGAACACTTTCACGAATGGAGTTGAAGCGTCGCTTGATATGCCTGGTCTTCCTGTGAAACCTGGGCTCCTTCGCAAGGGCAATAGCTCCAGTGTTGTCACAGAAGAGAGTCATCGGGCCCGACGCATTGGGAATCACCCCTAGGTCGGTAATGAACTCCTTCATCCAGACTGCTTCCTGTGCTGCCTCCGAGGCTGCCATGTATTCCGCTTCACATGTAGATCCCGCCACGACGCTTTGCTTGCAACTGCACCAGCTTACTGCTCCTCCATTCAAAATATACACGTATCCGGTTTGTGACTTCGAGTCATCCAGATCTGTGTCGAAGCTAGCGTCGACGTAACCCTTTACGACGAGCTCTTCGTCACCTCCATAAACGAGAAACATATCCTTAGTCCTCTTCAGGTACTTCAGGATATTCTTGACCGCTGTCCAGTGTTCCTTGCCGGGATTACTTTGGTACCTCCCTACCAAACTTACGGCAAGGTTTACATCAGGTCTGGTACACAGCATGGCATACATAATAGACCCTATGGCCGAGGCATAGGGGATGACACTCATCTCTTCTATATCTTCTGCCGTGGTCGGGCATTGAGCCGTGCTCAATTGCACACCTTGCAATACAGGCAAGAACCCCTTCTTGGACTGATCCATACTGAACTTCTTCAATATCTTGTCAAGGTATGTACTCTGTGAAAGACCAATGAGGCGTCTTGATCTATCTCTATAGATCTTGATGCCTAATATATAAGCAGCTTCTCCAAGGTCCTTCATTGAAAAACACTTATTCAAATAGGCCTTTATACTTTCCAAGAATTCTATATCATTTCCCATCAATAGTATGTCATCCACATATAATATGAGAAATGCTACAGAGCTCTCACTCACTTTCTTGTAAACACAGGCTTCTCCATAAGTCTGTGTAAACCCAAACGCTTTGATCATCTCATCAAAGCGAATGTTCCAACTCCGAGACGCTTGCACCAACCCATAGATTGAGCGCTGGAGCTTGCATACTTTGTTAGCATTCTTAGGATTGACAAAACCTTCCGGCTGTATCATATACAACTCTTCCTTAAGGAAGCCATTAAGGAATGCCGTTTTGACGTCCATCTGCCATATCTCATAATCATAGTGTGCGGCAATTGCTAACATGATTCGGACGGACTTCAGCTTCGCTACGGGTGAGAAAGTCTCATCGTAGTCAACCCCTTGAACTTGTCGATAACCCTTAGCGGCAAGTCGAGCTTTGTAGATGGTCACATTACCATCTGCGTCCGTCTTCTTTTTAAAGATCCATTTATTTTCTATGGCTCGCCGATCATTGGGCAAGTCAGTCAAAGTCCATACTTTGTTTTCATACATGGATTCTATCTCGGATTTCATGGCTTCTAGCCATTTGTCGGAATCCGGGCCCGCCATCGCTTCTTCATAGTTCGAAGGTTCACCGTTGTCTAACAACATGATTTCCAGGACAGGGTTGCCGTACCACTCTGGTGCGGAACGTGTCCTTGTGGACCTACGAAGTTCAGTGACTTGATCTGTAGCTTCATGATCATCATCATTAACTTCCTCCCCAGTCGGTGTAGGCACCACAGAAACATCTTCCCGCGCTGCGCTACTTTCCGGTTCGGAAGGGGTGACTATCACCTCATCAAGTTCCACTTTCCTCCCACTCAATTCTTTCGAGAGAAACTCCTTCTCTAGAAAGGACCCGTTCTTGGCAACGAAGATCTTGCCTTCGGATCTGAGGTAGAAGGTGTACCCAATAGTTTCCTTAGGGTATCCTATGAAGACGCATTTTTCCGATTTGGGTTCGAGCTTTTCAGGTTGAAGTTTCTTGACATAAGCATCGCATCCCCAAACTTTTAGAAACGACAGCTTAGGTTTCTTCCCAAGCCATAATTCATACGGTGTCGTCTCAACGGATTTCGACGGAGCCCTATTTAAAGTGAATGTGGCAGTCTCTAAAGCATAACCCCAAAATGAGAGCGGTAAATCGGTAAGAGACATCATAGATCGCACCATATCCAATAGAGTGCGATTACGACGTTCGGACACACCATTTCTCTGAGGTGTTCCAGGCGGCGTGAGTTGTGAAACTATTCCACATTTCCTTAAGTGTGCACCAAACTCGTGACTTAAATATTCTCCACCACGATCTGATCGTAGGAATTTTATTCTCCTGTCACGTTGATTCTCAACCTCACTCTGAAATTCCTTGAACTTTTCAAAGGTTTCAGACTTGTGTTTCATCAGGTAGACATACCCATATCTACTTAAATCATCAGTGAGAGTGAGAACATAACGATATCCTCTGCGAGCCTCAACACTCATTGGACCACACACATTGGTATGTATGATTTCCAATAAGTTGGTTGCTCGCTCCATTGTTCCGGAGAACGGAGTCTTGGTCATCTTACCCATGAGGCATGGTTCGCACGTGTCAAATGATTCGTAATCAAGAGACTCCAAAAGTCCATCTGCATGGAGCTTCTTCATGCGCTTGACACCAATGTGACCAAGGCGACAGTGCCACAAGTATGTGGGACTATCGTTATCAACTTTACATCTTTTGGTATTCACACTATGAACATGTGTAACATCACGTTCGAGATTCATCAAAAATAAACCATTGACCAACGGGGCATGACCATAAAACATATCTCTCAAATAAATAGAACAACCATTATTCTCAGATTTAAATGAGTAGCCATCTCGAATTAAACAAGATCCAGATACAATGTTCATGCTCAAAGCTGGCACTAAATAACAATTATTGAGGTTTAAAACTAATCCCGTGGGTAGATGCAGAGGTAGCGTGCCGACGGCGATCACATCGACCTTGGAACCATTCCCGACGCGCATCGTCACCTCGTCCTTTGCCAGTCTCCGTTTATTTCGTAGTTCCTGCTTTGAGTTACAAATATGAGCAACCGCACCGGTATCAAATACCCAGGAGCTACTACGAGTACTGGTAAGGTACACATCAATTACTTGTATATCACATATACCTTGGGTGTTGCCGGCCTTCTTCTTGTCCGCTAAATATTTGGGGCAGTTCCGCTTCCAGTGACCACTTCCCTTGCAATAAAAGCACTCAGTCCCGGGCTTGGGTCCATTCTTTGACTTCTTCCCAGTAACTGGTTTACCGGGCGCGGCAACTCCCTTGCCGTCCTTCTTGAAGTTCTTCTTACCCTTGCCCTTCTTGAACTTAGTGGTTTTATTCACCATCAAAACTTGATGTTCTTTTCTGATCTCCCCTTCCGCTGATTTCAGCATTGAATATACTTCAGGAATGGTCTTTTCCATCCCCTGCATATTTTAGTTCATCACAAAGCTCTTGTAGCTTGGTGGAAGCGACTGGAGGATTCTGTCAATGACCGCGTCATCCGGGAGATTAACTCCCAGCTGAGACAAGCGGTTGTGCAACCCAGACATTCTGAGTATGTGCTCACTAACAGAACTGTTCTCCTCCATTTTACAGCTGAAGAACTTGTCGGAGACATCATATCTCTCGACCCGGGCATGAGCTTGAAAAACCAGTTTCAGCTCCTCGAACATCTCATATGCTCCATGTTTCTCAAAACGCTTTTGGAGACCCGGTTCTAAGATGTAAAGCATGCCGCACTGAACGAGGGAGTAATCATCAGCACATGATTGCCAAGCATTCATAACGTCTTGGTTCTGTGGGATTGGTGCATCACCTAGCGGTGCTTCTAAGACATAATATTTCTTGGCTACTATGAGGATGAGCCTCAGGTTCCGGACCCAGTCCGTATAGTTGCTGCCATCATCTTTCAGCTTGGTTTTCTCTAGGAACGCGTTGAAATTGAGGACAACGTTGGCCATTTGATCTACAAGACATAGTGTAAAGATTTTAGACTAAGTTCATGATAATTGAGTTCATCTAATCAAATTATTTAATGAACTCCCACTCAGATAGACATCCCTCTCGTCATCTAAGTGAAACATGATCCGAGCTTAACTAGGCCGTGTCCGATCATCACGTGAGACGGACTAGTCAAGATCAGTGAACATCTCCATGTTGATCGTATCTTCTATACGACTCATGCTCGACCTTTCGGTCCTCCGTGTTCCGAGGCCATGTCTGTACATGCTAGGCTCGTCAAGTCAACCTAAGTGTATTGCGTGTGTTCCGAGGCCATGTCTGTACATGCTAGGCTCGTCAACACCCGTTGTATTCGAACATTAGAATCTATCACACCCGATCATCACGTGGTGCTTCGAAACAACGAACCTTCGCAACGGTGCACAGTTAGGGTGAACACTTTCTTGAATTATTATAAGGGATCATCCTACTTGCTACCGTCGTTCTAAGCAAATAAGATGCAAAAACATGATAAACATCACATGCAATCAAATAGTGACATGATATGGCCAATATCATCATGCTGCTTTGATCTCCATCTTCGGGGCACCATGATCATCTTCGTCACCGGCATGACACCATGATCTCCATCATCATGATCTCCATCATTGTGTCTTCATGAAGTCGTCACGCCAACGATTACTTCTACTTGTATGGCTAACGCGTTTAGCAACAAAGTAAAGTAAATTACATGGCGTTATTCAATGACACGCAGGTCATGCAAAATAATAAAGACAACTCCTATGGCTCCTGCCGGTTGTCATACTCATCGACATGCAAGTCGTGATTCCTATTACAAGAATATGATCAATCTCATACATCACATATATCATTCATCACATCTTCTGGCCATATCACATCACATAGCACTTGCTGCAAAAACAAGTTAGACGTCCTCTAATTGTTGTTGCAAGTTTTTTTACGTGGTTTGTAGGTTTCTAGCAAGAACGTTTATTACCTACGTATGACCACAACGTGATTTGCCAATTTCTATTTACCCTTCATAAGGACCCTTTTCATCGAATCCGTTCCGACTAAAGTAGGAGAGACAGACACCCGCTAGCCACCTTATGCATCTAGTGCATGTCAGTCGGTGGAACCTGTCTCACGTAAGTGTACGTGTAAGGTCGGTCCGGGCCGCTTCATCCTACAATGCCGCCGAAACAAGAAAAGACTAGTAGCGGCAAGAAGAATGGGCAAACTCAACGCCCACAACTTCTTTGTGTTCTACTCGTGCATAGTAACTACGCATAGACCTGGCTCATGATGCCACTGTTGGGAATCATAGCATAATTTAAAATTTTCCTACGCTCACCAAGATGCATCTATGGAGTCTACTAGCAACGAGGGGAAAGGAGTGCATCTACATACCCTTGTAGATCGCGAGCGGAAGCGTTCCAATGAACGTGGATGACGGAGTCGTACTCGCCGTGATCCAAATCTCCGATGATCGAGTGCCGAACGGACGGCACCTCCGCGTTCAACACACGTACGGTGCAGCGACGTCTCCTCCTTCTTGATCCAGCAAGGGGGAAGGAGAGGTTGATGGAGATCCAACAGCACGACGACGTGGTGGTGGATGTAGCGGGTCTCCGACAGGGCTTCGCCGAGCTTCTGCGAGAGAGAGAGAGGTGTTGCAGGGGAGGAGGGAGGCGCCCAAGGTTGTAGATTGCTGCCCTCCCTCCCCCCTTTATATAGGCCCCTGGGGGGGTGCGCCAGCCCTGGGAG
>NC_057808.1:329073118-329074141 GCF_018294505.1 Triticum aestivum | reverse complement strand
GGGAGATGGGATCTCCAAGGGGGGGGGGGGGCGGCGGCCAAAGGGGGAAGGGGTTGCCTTGCCCCCCAAGGCAAGGGGGAAGCTCCCCCCTAGGGTTCCCAACCCTAGGCGCATGGGGGGAGGCCCAAGGGGGGCGCCCCAGCCCACTAGGGGCTGGTTCCCTTCCACTTTCAGCCCACGGGGCCCTCCGGGACAGGTGGCCCCACCCGGTGGACCCCCGGGACCCTTCCGGTGGTCCCGGTACAATACCGGTAACCCCCGAAACTTTCCCGGTGGCCGAAACTTGACTTCCTATATATAATTCTTCACCTCCGGACCATTCCGGAACCTCTCATGACGTCCGGGATCTCATCCGGGACTCCTGTAACATCCCAAATTTTCAATTTGGAATGTTATACATAGTTGATCATTTGCGTATCATGTTTTGTTGCATTTTGACAAATCCTCGATAAATCCTAAGCAACTCAAGGACCCTCGGAGAGAGTTGGGGATTTTCTCGAATTTTTCTTATTTGATTTTTCAAAACGAGGATTGGGATTTTTAATTATTTTTCTCTCCGGAAAAATATTTCATTTTTAAATAAACGAGAGGAGAAAATATGACTTCTCCAAAACAATTGAAATACTGGAGGAAAAATGTTAAAATCATTATTTGGAATTTAACCGGATTTTATTTGCAATTTTTATTGCATTTAAAAATATGCATGTTTTCAAAATATTTATTTTTGATTTTAAAAATGTTCACCCTATTCTAGATTTTCTAACTAGACGGGGAAAATTTATTTCATATTTTTCGGATTTTTATTTATTTTTCTACGCAATATTTTCCGCGGAACATATTTAACAAAAAAAAAGCGCCCGCGCCGACTGGGCCAAAGGCCCAGCCGACGGCCCGCCCCGTCGCCTTCCTCCTCCCGCACGCCGCCTCGCCCGCCCCCTTCCCCAAGTAGCCGCCCCCCTCCTATATATATAGCCGCACCCCCCCTCTTTCCTCACCCCGCGCCGCCGCTGGAGGAGCACGCCG
>NC_057808.1:329067770-329072045 GCF_018294505.1 Triticum aestivum | reverse complement strand
GCCGCCGCCGCCCCCTCGCGCCCCTCCCCGAGCCCGAGCCCGCCGCCTAGCCCCGCACCCGCCGGAGCCCCGCCGTCGAGGTACCGCCGCTGCCTCATCTCGTGTTGACCGGTTTTCTAAAAAAAACCTTTTGTTTAAAAAAAAGACCCTAGATCGGTTTTTTTTTTCTGTTTTCTTATTTCACGAGCGTTCACCGAACCGTTCGTTTTAACGAACGCGTTCGTCGGTTTTTCTCTGTTAAACGAACGTCCGTTATTTAACCGTTCGTCCGTTTTTCTTTTTCGTCGGATTTTCTCGTTATTTTCTCAGATTCGATTTCTGATCGAATTTTCGAATCTGTTTAACTTCTCGCTCGTTTATCGGAATCAGGCGATTCAAGCGCCTAGAGTTTCGTCTCGAAATTCTCTTTTCGTTTAACCTACTCAAACAAGTTTTTGCTACAGTAAAATTTGACCTAGATCCAGATTAGCAAACGAAGTTTCTTTCTTTCGCCGTTTGACTTTCATTGCTTCTTTCGAGTTGATTCTTTTTGCAAACCGGAGTTCTTAAGTTGAACTTTCTGGTTGGATCTTTCTTTTGAGTTTTACCTGTGCATTAGTTGAGTACTGATTGTATGCTTGTTTGTTTGCGATAGAGTACCCGGAGTGTGCCGCTTGTTACTTCGACTCGCTAGGTTTTGCGGATCATCAGCAAGGCAAGTAACACTTTGATCATGTACCTTCCATACCCAGTTTTTATTGCATTAGATCTATTCCTCAAACACATTGCATGTTTAGGATCTAATCAAACTGTGGGTATTGGGAAGTAGTTGAGGTAGTACCTATTGCCCTGTTTACTATCAAACCCTTGGGAGTTACTTCTACGTTGCTATTATATTGCATGCTATGCTCGTAGACGTGGATTGGGTTTGAGAGATATTCATGACAGATGTGAGTTGTTTAATAATGGTTCAACTTAAGGTGGCAACTAAAACTCACATCTGGGTGGATTGAGGCACCTGGAGAACCCAGTGTTGTCTGTATGTATAAGGTCCGCCACCCAGGCTCAAAGGGATCATAAGATTATTCATGCTAGAAACTTCCGTGTGCAGCCGCAAGCTATTATGGGCTCTAGCATAGCTGAGTAGGTTACAGGATCTCTTGAAGAGGTGGACTAGCAGATGTAGGGGAAAGTAGGTGTACCGGTCCATCCAGAGTAGAGAGTGACTGTTTCTGAAAGACTGTGTCTCGGTCATCCGTTTCTCAAACATCAGGCAGTGCGAGAATCAAGCGGAGGCGATCGAGTCTTGTGGGGAAAAGTGCACAAACCTCTGCAGAGTGTACAAACTGATCATGATTAGCCGTGTCCCCGGTTATGGACAACTTGAGTATCTAGTATCTGGATTATCATTTGAATCTCATCACCGTGATACTTATAATTAATTTTGTTGGGTTAATGATGACACTTAATTGGGATTGAGTTGGAGGTACCTTCTCAATGTTTCAACCACCATGATAGTTAAATAAAATTTATTCCTTTGCAGTAGGATAAAATTGGCTTTTCGCAAAAATGTAACCATAGAGCTTTCCACCAGCCATATATGCATATAGTATAGCCTTATCATTGTTCATTGCTCTCTATGTGTTGCTTTGCCAGCATATTCTATGTGCTGACCCGTTTCGGGCTGCAACGTTTCATGTTGCAGACTTTTCAGACGACGAGTAAGGAGCCTTAGGTCGTGGTCTTATACTCAGTGATGCCGCTGGAGTTGATGGACTCACTTATCTTCCAAGTCTTCCGCTGTTATCGTTATTAGATGGCCTTAAGCCATGTTTATTATACTTAATCTCTTTGGAGATATTCGATGTAATAAGTGTGTGATTGCTACTCTGTTATAAATCCTCCATTTGTACTGTGCGTGTCAGCATTACTGATCCAGGGATGACACTGGTGCACAGCAGCACAGGCCATTTGAGGTCTGGTCGCTACAAAGTTGGTATCAGAGCACACGCTGACTATAGGACACGACCACTAAGCTTAAGCCCTAGAAAACTTCTCTCTTCTCATTTCTGACCCCTCTCCACTTTCTACTCTTTTAGGAATGGAGAATGCAAGGAGCAAGTTCATGCAACCAGATGAAGACACGCCATTTGGACGACATTTGAAGGAAGTCACCGAGTACTTGAACATAGGAATACCAAGCGTCACCGGAACCTACAACGCTACATTACCTGAAGAGGAGAGCTGGAAGATTCAAGTGATCATTCCAGGAAGGACGTTTGCGCCAATTACGGAACCCATAAGATTGGTTTTCGAAGCACCAACTTGGAGTTTAGGGAAGAGCATGGCCGCACATATCGCCATGGGACGCATTGGAGAAGTCTATCACCAGGAGCTTAAGGATACAATTTACCAAATTTGTGGACGTCGAGACGCGCAATGGGAGATGATCAAGACCAAGAAGGATGGATCAATTGCAGCTTTCATCCAGGAGCAGAACCAACATATTCGACGCCAGGAGAACCAGATGTGCACGGACAAGGAAGAACTGAAGAAGGCATTCACGAAGATCAAGGAACTCCAAGAGGAACTCAAGACTACACGCGAAGACTATTTGGAGGAAATCAACGCACTAGTCGGGAAGATTGACGACCTGGAGAATAAGATTGGAACATTCGTGGGAAATCCAGTGCCAAAAGCAGAAGTCGACGAATGCACTTGTCCGGATAACTACATCATCATCGACGACACCGACTCGGAACCAAGTGAAGACGAATGGATTGATGAAGCTGGAGCAGACATCATGGAGTCTTCAACGGATCAGAATTTTTAGTAGACTACCATATCAGTAGTAGTTTTTCCCCCATTTAGTAGGATAGTTCAAGCACTTTGTAAACGCTAGTTAGATCGATTGTTTTGCCTTGTTTGGATTGATTGAGTGATATTGATTGAATTTGTCTCATGAGCATATGGGTAGTGTTTTCTCTCTAGACCTCATTCTATTCTTAATTCTCATCTTTTCAAAACCTATCAGATGCCTCCGAGACGCGACCCCGGATTTGTTTTCCCGCCAGAGATCACCCAGTTGATTCAGCAACAGAATGCCCTGATGCAAGTGTTAGTTCAGAACCAAGGCAACAACAACCCACCGCCACCACCACCTGTTGACCACTTAGCCCGTTTCTTAAGGCTAAACCCGCCGGTGTTTTCCAGTAGCACCGAGCCGATTGTTGCAGATGATTGGCTCCGCAAAGTTGGAAGGGAGTTCACCACTACAGGATGCACAGATGCGGAAAGAGTGCGTTTTGCCGCACATCAGCTTGATGGACCCGCAGCATCATGGTGGGAGAATTATACAGCCACGCACCCTATTGACACTGTCACATGGGACCAGTTTCAGCAAGCTTTCCGTACAGCTCATGTTTCAGCAGGAGCTATGGCTATGAAGAAGCGTGAGTTTCACAACCTACGCCAAGGAGGACGCACCGTAGGCCAGTATGTGGAGGAATTCAGTAAGTTAGCACGTTATGCACCAGATGACGTTGCTACGGATGCAGCCAAGCAGGAGAAGTTTCTGGAAGGATTGAATGATGAGCTGAGTATGCAGTTGATGGTAGCAACTTTCAACAACTACCAAGAGCTGGTAGATAGAGATCTCATGATAGAAGGGAAGCAACAGCAGATTGAAAACCGCAAGAGGAAGTATGGACAAAGGAAGTATAATTCTGGAGCCCAGCAGAAGCCACGATTTACCCCGAAGCCGGGAGGACAGTTTCAGCATACCCATGGAGGAGGTAGTTCGCACAACCATAATGGCTCCAAGAATGGTAATGGGAATGAAGGAGGAAACAGACAGAACCGCACCAACCCATCTACCCCAACCAAGAGAGATCTAAGTCACATTACTTGTTTCAAGTGCCAGAAGACGGGACATTATGCAACTGATTGTCCCGAAGCCCAAAATGGAAACGGCAATGGAAGCTCTGGGAAGAAGCTGAACCTGTTCAACAAAGGACATGTGAACCACGTGAGCGTGGAGGAGATTGAAGCTCAGCCTGATGCAGTAATAGGTAAGTTTTTGGTTAAGTCATTTACTGCAACTGTTCTTTTCGATACTGGTGCATCGCATTCATACATATCAAGGGGATTCGTAAACAAGTTTAAGATGTCCACCCAAGTTCTCAAAAGCCCCATGTTAGTAACCTCGCCAGGAGCAGAGTATATGGCCACCCAAGGATGTTTTAAGATACCGTTGGCCATTGGAAGGCATGTTTTCCCCTCAGACCTCATTGTTTT
>NC_057808.1:329033390-329047552 GCF_018294505.1 Triticum aestivum | reverse complement strand
GTTCAAAATATGCTAGACAAAAGTGATGATATGTTGGGTGAAGAAATGGATCGCACTAAAACCTTGACTGAAAATCTTCAAAGACTTCAGACTAGGTTTGACAACCTTCAAGGTCATCATAACACTCTCTTATCCGATCATGAGAAGCTTTCTTATGAATTTCTTCAAAGAAAGCAAGATCTTGAAAAGCTAAGAGTGAGTTATGAAGATCTTCAGAAGGAGCTCGATTCATTACTTGCTCAACAAATCAGCGCTTCTCAGGAATAATTTGTTCCTCCATGTTTGGAGTGCATTGAACGTGAATTTGCTAATTCTTCACCTGAATGTTCAAATGCTTCTAATGTTACAAATTCTTCACCTGCCTCTATTATCACTAATTCCTCATCTGAGGACATTGCTAGTATCACTAATGATGCAGGGCTGAAGGAATTGTACATGACAGGCATGTACAAAAGCCTCAAAGGGCATCAGACTCTTTGTGATGTGCTTAAAAAGCAGATCCTCAACAGGAACCCTAGGAAAGAGGGTATTGCCTTTGAGAGGAAACTCAATGCTGATGGTACATATTAGAAGCCTGAGCAGTACCCCAAAACCTCATGGGTTGCTGCAAAAGGACCTCCAGTTGATCCATCTAATCTATCTGGCTTTACATGTGAATCTCCTCATTCTTCTGATGAGTCATTTGACTCCAACTATAAACTGTTCAAAAATCAGAATGGTGAAGTATTTGCTAGATATGTTGGCACTAACTGCAGGAACGATTCCCCTATGAAGAAAATCTGGGTTCCCAAAAGGTGCCTTGAAAGTCTTCAGGTGAATGTCCTCATGACACCACCTGTGAAGAATAGGAACCCCAGATCAAATTCTTCATATGGACCAAATTCTTCATATAGATCCAAGTCCTCATACGGACCAAATTCCTCATGTGGATCAAATTCCTCAAGAAGATCAAAGTCCTCATATGATTATCATCGTGCTAACAACTCTGTCTCACAGGGAAGATCTAAGGGCTATGAATATGAGCATTATTCTTCTAACCATTATGTTCATAAGTCCTCGAAGAATTTCTCTGCTTATTCATATGTTTATCCTAGCTCCTCTTATGTGAAACGAAATGGACTGGCTTCTATGCCACCTTTCTCGTATGGAGCTCGCAGAGTGATGAACTCTTTGCCACCCCTTCAGATGTGGGTCGTGAAGAAAAAGAACTAATCTCTTCTGCAGGGTCAGGTCTCCAGACGTGCTCAAACGTCTGAAGAATTTGCTGGAGACCTGAAAAGTGCCTGAAAGGACGCATGCTAATCATGAAGAAATGAACTTTCATTTCTCATGTCCTCATACTACTTTATCTGTTCTATTACTTGATGAAATTGATCTGATGAATTGATGTCATATTCTTCACTGATGAAGTATATGAGTTCGTAAGCTGCACTAATTCATCTGCAGGATGATCAACCCAAAGCCACTGAGTGGGTCCTCGATAGTGGATGTACAAATCACATGACTAGTGACAAGAATCTATTGATGGATGCTCCCTTATCTCCATCTCATCTAAAGCATATCATCTTCGGTGACAAAGGCAAAAGTCAGGTATTAGGTCTAGGTAAGGTTGCTCTCTCAAAGGATCGGCACATGGACAAAGTCATGCTTATCGAGTCCTTAGGATACAACCTCATGTTTGTCTCAATGCTCTGTGATCTTGATATGGTTGTTGTCTTTGGCAAGTATCGTTGTGTTGTGATCATGGAAGCTGACAATTCCAAATTCTTCGAAGGCTTTAGGATAGGAGACTTGTATATTGTTGATTTCTCTACAGGACCACAACCAGCCGTGTGCCTACTTGCAAAAGCTTCAGAAGGCTGGCTATAGCATCGATGACTTGGTCATGCAGGCATGAGGAATTTGCACACGCTTGCAAAGAAGAAGCATGTCATTGGCATTGAGAATGTCAAATTCCTCAAGGATCACTTATGCGGAGCCTATGAAGCTGGAAAGATGACCAAGGCTAAGCATCCAGCGAAGACTATCATGACTACTACTCGTCCATTTGAATTGCTTCATATGGATCTCTTCGGTCCTAACCATTATTCTGTAGTTTCAAATGATGCATCTCAATATGGCTTTGTTATTGTTGATGATTACTCTCGATACACATGGGTACACATTGTTACTTACAAACATGAAGTGCAGGAAGTCTTCAAACGATTTTCCTCGAGGGCTTCAACCAACTTTGGTGTGAAGATCAAGCACATCAGAAGTGACAATGGAACTGAGTTCAAGAATTCTGGTCTTGATGACTATCTTGATGAACTTGGTATTACTCATGAGTTATCTGCTCCTTATACTCCTCAGCAGAATGGCGTCGTGGAGCGCAAGAACAGGACTCGTGCTGAGATGGCTTGCACTATGCTTGATGAATACAAAATGCCTCGTCGTTTCTGGATTGATGCAATTGATACTGCGTGCCATATCATCAACAGAGTATATGTTCACAAATTCTTCAAGAAGACTGCCTATGAACTCCTCACTGACAAGAAACCCAATGTGAGTTATTTCAAAGTCTTCGGTGCTAAATGCTGGATTAGAGATCCTCATCACAACTCTAAATTTGCACCGAAAGCACATGAAGGTTTCATGCTTGGTTACGAAAAGGACTCACACACCTACAGAGTCTTCAACAACGTTCTTCACAAGGTTGTCGAAACTGTAGATGTGAGGTTCGATGAAACTAATGGCTCGCAAAGAGAGCACTTACCTTCTGTGATAGATGAACCAGCACCTGAGGAATCTATCAAGTTCAAGGCTACTGAGGATGTCATTTCTACCGAAAAATCTGCTGAAGAATTCATTCCAGAACGTGAAGAACGTCGAGCTAATGCACCTGAAGAAAATGTTGATCAAATTCCTCGACGACAACCAGCTCATCCTCGCTTTGCAAAAGAAGTGCAAATTGAGAAGATCATCGATGACATTGAAGCACCAGGTCCTCTCACACGCTCAAGAGCTTCACATTTATCTAACTTTTGTGGGCACTATGCTTTTGTCTCTATCACAGAGCCCACTAAGGTAGATGAAGCATTTCTGGAGCCTGAGTGGGTTCAGGCCATGCAAGAAGAATTACATCAGTTCGAGCTCAACAATGTCTGGGAACTGATCAAACGTACAGATCCTCGCAAGCACAATATCATTGGCATAAAGTGGATCTACCGCAACAAGCAAGATGAAAATGGCCTTGTGGTGAGGAATAAGGCACGGCTTGTAGCTCAAGGCTACACACAGGTTGAATGAGTTGATTTTGATGAAACTTTTGCACATGTTGCTAGACTTGAGGCTATTCGCATATTACTTGCTTATGCTAACCATCATGATATCACTTTATATCAAATGGATGTGAAAAGTGCATTCCTCAATGGTAAGCTTGAGGAAGAAGTATATGTTACTCAACCCCCAGGTTTTGAAGATCCAAAGCATCCTGACAAAGTCTTCAGACTCAATAAGGCCCTCTATGGCCTCAAGCAGGCCCCTCGGGCGTGGTATGATACTTTGAAGGAATTCCTCATGAAGAAAGGCTTCAAACCCGGTTCACTTGACCCTACTCTTTTCACTAAATCTTATGATGGTGAATTGTTTGTGTGCCAAATATATGTTGATGATATTATCTTTGGCTGTATTGACCAACGTTATAGTGATGAATTTGCCTATATGATGAGTGAAGAATATCAAATGTCTATGATGGGAGAATTGAAATTCTTCTTAGGTCTTCAAATTCGTCAATAGCGCAATGGCATATTCATATCTCAGGAGAAATACCTCAAGGATGTACTGAGGAAATTCGGCATGCAAGATTGCAAAGGCGTCAAAATCCCTATGCCCACAAATGGCCATCTATGCACTGATGAAAATGGTATTGACTTCGATCAAAAGGTATACCGCTCCATGATTGGTTCTTTATTGTACTTATGTGCATCTAGGCCAGATATTATGCTTAGTGTTTGCATGTGTGCCCGATTTTAAGCTACACCGAAGGAATCACACCATAAGGCTGTGAAGCATATTCTTCGATATCTAGCTCACACACCAACACTTGGATTATGGTACCCCAAGGGCTCGGCTTTTGATCTCATTGGATATTCTGACTCTGACTATGCTGGTGATTGTGTGGACCGCAAGTCAACATCTGGTACATGTCATTTCCTCGGAAGATCTTTGGTCTGTTGGTCCTCGAAGAAACAGAACTGCGTATCACTGTCTACTGCTGAAGCTGAGTACATTGCTGCTGGTTCTTGCTGTGCTCAATTGCTATGGATGAAGCAAACTCTCAAGGACTATGGTGTCAACATGAAGAATGTGCCTCTCTACTCTGACAATGAGAGTGCCATCAAGACTGCTCACAACCCAGTTCAGCACTCGAAGACAAAGCACATTCAGATTCGTCATCATTTTCTTCGTGATCATGTGTTGAAGGGCGACATTTCTATTGAGCATGTGAAGACTGAAGAACAGCTAGCCGATATCTTCACTAAGCCCTTGGATGAGAAGAGATTTAGCAAGTTGCGGTGTGAGCTAAATATCTTAGAATCTTCGAATGTTCTTTGAAAAGGACACTCATCCTAACACTTATGCAAATTGATGACTTAGATGTGCAACACATGAAGAAACGTTTTTCTTCAATCAATGAAGAATAACACTCTAAGTGTGAAGAAATTAACGAAGAATTTGATTCTCAGAACCCTACGACAATTTTACGCGGTGATTGAAATCACCATTTTTATATGGTGGGTCACGCCACCACCAAAGTTGAAAATCTTCAATTTGAGTTTTTCCTCAGTTTTGAAATTCCTCAGTTGTTCATATTCTTCAACTCTGCATTGTCTTCACTGTTTCCGTCAGTTTTCTTCATTGGCTATATATATATGAGTTTATGTCCTCTACAACATTCACTTATGGCTAATTTTTTAAGTTGTTTTTCTGCTAAGTGAATGTGATCGGACCCTTCCCCCTCTATGCTAAACTCAACCCATTCTATTCATAAATTCTTCATGTGCGTTCTATTTGAAACTCGTTCAAAATCTTCACGGTGTCCTTGTCAGCTGAAGAATTTGCGAACGGAACTTTTAACTTATCTTATCCAAATTTTCGGCTTTGCCGCTCAAACCGTTCCGCATCCCACGAAATACTTATCTATTCACCCACGATCTTCACTTCTCAGTACGTGGGTGACACATGTCAAGCGAATGAGAAGGGTCAGGGGCACGTTCGTCCAAATTCTTTGGGCGAACAGTTTTTCACCGTGGCTATAAATACCCCCTCCCCTTCCTCATTTCTCTTTTACTCCGCTCGACCTCACTCCAGCTCGAGCTTCTCAAACCCTAGCGCCGCCGCTACTTCATCGTCGCCGGTGAGGAAGAGCTTCACTGCCTCGACCTCGTCGCCGCCGTACTCGCGCCGGCCGCAGATTTCTTCACTCCGCCGCCGCCGTAGCTGTCTTCCTTTGCCGAGTTAGGGCGTGGAAGATCTGCACTGACGAATGTCACATCTCCACTTCCCAGTTCGTCATGTTCTTCGTCCAGGGTAATTAAAAGTTACTTTTACTGCCCTCTTTGATTCAAATGATTTCTACAAAATCTTCAAAGGTGTTTATTCTTCAAATTCTTCACACACTTAACACCTCACATGTCATCTGTTCTTGATTCATTTCTCTAAGCTGTGTTTTTCTTCAAGATTCCTCAATTGTGTGGATTTCTTATCCGTACAACTCTGGAACCTAAGACAAAGAACGCTTAGTGAAATTCTTTAAGACTCATCTGGTCAAATTCCTCAAACTTGTTCCTTTTACAAAACCTTCTGAGAACGCATATGACCTCTCCAAATTCCTCGCAACTATACTCTGTTCACAGGTACTCATGTCCGCTGCTGAATCACTAGGTTCTCATCAACTTAACTCATTTGCAGCGTTCCTCGAAGAAAAGTTGCATACTTCTTCAGAGAATTCTATTGTTCAAATTCCTCATCTGAAGAAAATGGCTGATGGAAAAAAGCCACAGAAAGGAGGAAAGAGGCCTGAGGTCAACACTGCATTTGAAATCCCTGAGGACATCTATGCTGGGTACTGCACACCCCCTGAGGAAGATAAAAATCAGCGCAAGGTGGACATTCAAAAGATCGAGAGGAGATGGGCAAGAGAGTGGAGGGAGTACAGATATGTTACTCCAAAATACATGAAGAAATTGGCTGTTACCCCTCCATGCTCAAGACCTCCATTGGCACCTGGCCAAATAGCTGATCCCACCAGCCTCAAGCGCGGTGAGGACTATCCTGAAGAATGGGCCAAGCGCCAGGCCAAGTTGGCCAAATAGGCAAAAGATGCAGTGAGGAAATTCAACGAAGACTCTGCTGCTGCTGCTGCTGCTGCTACTGAGGCCTCTGTAAAACTGAAGAAGGCCATGTCAAAGAAGCCTGCTCACAAGCCAAGTGCTTCTTTTTCAATGCCCTCACGGCCGAGTTCCTCAGCTATGCCCTCATGGCTAGAATCCTCAAAGCCCTCACGGCCATTTCCTCACGTTGCTCCTGCTCCTCCAAAATCCTCAGCTCCTCCACTCAAGTCCTCAGCTGCTCCGACCAAATCCTCTGCACCTGTGCATCTTGCCACGTGCCAAAGGATGACATGCATCTCTATTGCCTCAGGAGCTTCTGCTAGTTCCTCAGCTGCACCAAATTCTTCAACTGGCCCCTCTGTGCTGAAGAAAAAGGCCACAGCTGGACGAGGCACTAGACCAAGTCCTCACAAGAAGTAGGTCGCCTTTCAAGTGTCGTCTGATGAAGACGAAGCTGATGATGAAGAACTTGCTGAAATCATCAGAGACAGGCAGGTCAAGGCCGCTAGAGCCAAAGGAAGCAATGTGCCATTACTTCTGGATCCAAAGCTGATCCTAGACTTCATTGACTTATGGCACAAGGATCCCAACACGCCCTTGCCGGAGAGGAACCTCACTCCTGGTCAAAGTCATGTTTTGACTGCCTTCATTGAAGAAGAAAAGTGGAAATTTGAACAAGGAAGAAGAGTGAAGAAAGCGCAGTACAAGAAAGAGCGCTTTCTGAAGCAAAATGTCCTGAAGCGTTCCCCTGAAGAACTCGTTGCCTTGCAAGCTAAGATCAAACAATTGAGTGATGAATTTGATCGTTGCTACGCTGACTGGCTTGGAGCCAAAGTCCGTTTTGTCAAGATAACTGAAAAGTTCACGTCCAATGTTGGAGCCCCAACGCAACCAGAAATTCCTCAGGCTGAAGCATCTGCTCAGCCGACTGAAGAACATGCCAGCACCACTGATGACCGGCTGCTGAAGAAAATGTGAGTTCCAGGGCTGATGACTGCATTCCAGCCGCTGATGAAATTGCCAGGGCATCCACTAGTGGTGCACCTGAAGAAAATGAAGAGGTCAGGGCAACTGCATCAGTTGTGCCTGAAGAAACTCAACCAAATTCCTCTGCTCCTCCTGCGCCTACCCCAACTCCGATCCTTCCATCTGCTTCAGATGTGAAGATGACTAAGGCTGCAGAGCGTGCAGCAGTGAAGAAAAGGAAGGCATCAACTTCATCAGATTCTTCAGCTCCGAAGAAGATGAAGTCTTTGACCAACTCGTTTTCAAACCCCATTGATGTTGTTCCTATCTCAACCATGCCATCAAAGGACCTTGTTCCTTATGATGAAGAATATGTGGTTCCTAGTGAATCCGATGAAGAAAATCCTTCTGCTGCTTCCTCGCCTATGCTTCAGTTTACTGCTGAAGAAATTGAAGTGGATGCAATCCCTTCAACTCCAGTTGTTTCCTCGCCTATGCCTCAGTTTACTGCTGAAGAGGCCGGCGTCGAAGAAATGGAAGATGAGGATGTGGACATTGGCTGTACCACACCTGTGCTGAATGATGACTTTTGGGAAAGTCAGCACCCCAACTCTCCACTGTTCACACCGTTGCAACAAATTCCTCAGTCCCCTGTTGCTACTGAAGTACAAATGAGATCTGATGAACCACATGCCACACCGTCTGTCCATGAAGAAATTCCAGCCACTAGTGCTGAAGAAAATGTAAATGAAGAATTGAAGACCCAGGCTGTCACTGAAGAAGAAGCTGAAATTCCTCAGCCTGTGGAGCCTGAGATTGCGATTCCTGAGGTAATAATGCAATTGACTGACACTCCTCAGCCCAAACCAAAGGATCCATTCTCAAAGAAGCTGAAATTCCAGGCTGATGATTTCTTCGGCGAGCACGTGTTCTTCACTGACTACAATCCCTATGATTCTGCTCGTCTTAGAAGGAAGCGCTTCTGGACCGCCAGCCTGGCCAACTTCTATTCTTCACTGCTCTTCAACAAGGACAAAGTCTTTGACCACGAGCATATTCCTCATGTGGACATGGAATCACGGCCATGCTTCACACCTGTCCTCAGTGTGCTTCATGACACAGGCCTCCTCAACTTTTGCACAGACATAGTTGATTGGAATGAAGAGCTCATTCTTCAATTCTACGCAACACTGCACATCACAGGAGATGCTGACGATGTGAACTCCTGGGTTGTGGACTAGATGACCGAAAACACTCACTACAAAGCACCAGCCTCTGAATTACTTCACGCCCTGCCCATCAGTCCTCCACCTGAAGGAGCTCGTTGCATGTACCCAGAGCCTGAGCTTACATATCACTATATGCAAGTGCTGATGAAGCCATTGAAACCTGGCCAAGCCTCAAGGACAAAATTCCTCGTGAAGGAATTGCAGTATGTACCAAGGACAGTCTATCGCATTCTGACGAAGACTATGAGTCCAATCAAAGGCCACGACTCATCTGATGAGGAAATTGTTGGCATCATGAAGAATCTGGTATTCAACATCATTCATGGCATACCCGTCAACTATCATGATTTCTTCATGAGGACTCTGGCAAATGTTGCACTTTCTCCGTTTGAGCTGAAGCCTTATGCACCTTGGATTATGAGATTCCTCAGGACAAGGTCTTCACTCAACTACAAGGCTGATTTGCAGAATCACCTCAGCTACTTGCCCCCGATTGAAGTCCTCAAGCAGACCTATTCCTCAGCTGATGAAAAGGGCAAGGCACCAGCTATTATAGATGAAGGCATTCGTCCATTGGATGGTAAGTTTCGCAAAGCTGCATCTTATTCCACCAATGATGACTCTGCCACTCATGATTCTGCTGCCCATGCCTCCAAGACAAATCCTCAAGCCACTGCTCCTCGTGTGATGACTGGTCGTGAGCTTCTGCTAAGTCTTCACCAGAAGGTGGATCAAAACCATAAATGGGTTAAGCGTCAGTTTGGTTCGATTCTTCACAACATGACTGCTACACACAATGTAGTGAAGAAAAATCATTACTACCTCCATGAAGTCTTTGGTCGCACCTGGGCTATTCTGTCACATGTATATGGTGAAGAAGATCTGAAGCAAATGGGTCTCAAGGAAGATTTTGACTAGTCTGCTCCTCCACCAAACAAATACAAGAAGGTCAAGGTTCCTTCCTTGGTGGCCAGCTCATATTCTTCATCGCGCGACACCGACGAGTATGAAGACTTGGACGACACTGCGGCAGGCCCTACATCAACACACGACCCCAACAACGCTGGCGCTCCTTCTTCAACTTGATATTCTTCAGGGGCGTTAGTCCTCATTTTCGATCATTTTGGTCATTCGATGACAAAGGGGGAGAAATTTGAGTTAGTCTTCAAGCGGGTCTATCTTATATTGGTGTTTTTTTAAGTTACAACTCTCGTTCTTCTGATGACTTTGCTGGATCGAGTTGTAAACTTAAACTCTATGGTGACCTGATACTTTTGCTGTAGTTTTTTTTGCATGCTTATTCCTCATTAATGTTTATGCACGCATGCTGAATTACATCAGTCACCATATTTCAAATTCTTCATATCATATGTTAAATGCGTGTATGAATTACAAGATATAGGGGGAGATCTCCATGATTCAACTCTTCAAGTGTGCAAGCTTCAAAAGCAAATTCCTCACTATGCACATCTTCAGGGGGAGTTCCTCAATATCTTGCAATCAAATTCCTCAATATCAGTATTTACACTTCATATGTTTATCCCCGTTGAAAACTTAACCTATATTGTCATCAATCACCAAAAAGGGGGAGATTGTAAGTGCATCTAGTGCCCCTTAGTGATTTTGGTGTATTTAAGACTTATAGGTTAAGGGACTAATGTGTTTATGAGTGTACACAGGTCTATAAGTCTATGAGGAGTTTGATATTTACAGAGAAAGTCGACCCTTAAAAATGAAGTTCTTCGACTGAAGACTTTGGATTTCTGAAGACTTTCTGAAGACTTTGAAAGTGAAGAAATTGGTGTGACCTTGAAGACTTGGTATTCATTCGAGGAACATGAAGCGTGAAGACTTTTGTTTTCGTAGTTTCATTTTCTCTTTCTTGAGTCATAGGAAACACCGTACTGTTAAAGGGGGTCGAGGAAATACTAAGGAAAAATTTCCAAGTGATGCTCAACTCAAAATCCTACACCTACCAATCACTTCGAGTGAAGCCATTGGAAATATCATACAGTTCAGTCAATTTCTTCAGTGACAGAGACGAAGTTCTTCTGGTCGCTGAGGAATTTGTTCTGACTGAGTAGTTAGGAATTCGTCAGTGCGGATTGCCTACACTGTGAGGAACATGATAGCCCTGAGGAATTTGGTACTCAAATTTCCGACCGTTGCGGTGCTATGCGCCAGCTGTCCCAAAATATCTACCCACCTAACGGTCATATCATTGAAGGGCATTTATGTCTTATCATGTCGGGCTACTCCATAGGCTATAAATAGCCGCCCCTTACAACCACTAGCTGGTTGGCTGCTCCGAGAGAAACTGACACTTGTCATTTGAGAGCATCCCATCCTCCGAGGACTTTGAGCGAAAATCATCGAGTGAGGAAAACCCAAACCCAAACACCTACAAACCCAAAGTGATTGAGCATCACTGAAGAGATTGATCCTGCGTGGATCCGACGCTTGTTACCTTTGAAGACTGTGCTTCTTCCAGATGGTTAGGCGTCATGGTCTAGAGCATCCTAGAGGAATTGTGGATTGCCGAGTGACCGAGTTTGTGAAGGTTCGGAAGTCACCTGAAGACTTTTCACGAGTGATTGGGCGAGGTCTGTGTGACCTTAGCTCAAGGAGAATACGGTGAGGACTGTGTGTCCTCAGGTTTAAATACATAGCCGCTCCAACCAGATGTACAACTGAGACAGCAGTTGGAACTGGTCTACCAAATCATTGTCTTCGCCAAGCTTACTGGTTCTATTTCCTCAACCCTTTCATTTCTTCATATCTGTGTTTGAAGACTTCGACTGAAGACTTTCTCAATTTCCTCAGTTCAATTTCTTCAGTCTGTTTGTCTTCATCCTGTGTTATCCCGTGTTTACGCTTTCAGTACTCTGTGCTTGTCTTCATTTCATCATGATGACCATGCTTGTGTTCTGTTATGTTTACTTTTGAGTACTTATTCCGCTGCTAGTAGTTCTTCGCTAAGGAATTTCCTCACTCACAAATTCATCAGTGAAGAATTCATAAAAAGCGCCTATTCACCCCCCCTCTAGTTGATATAACGCACTTTCATATATACCACCATAATACAAACAAAAAAGATTCTACCCTTTCTGGTGAAATTAACCTCACTGTCGGCTGTTCGTCAAAGTGATGGACGACGACCTCACGGGCCCACAGAAAGCGTCACACGCGAGTATCAAGTTGAAGGAAATATGCCCTAGAGGCAATAATAAAGTTGTTATTTATATTTCCTTATATCATGATAAATGTTTATTATTCATGCTAGAATTGTATTAACCGGAAACTTGATACATGTGTGGATACATAGACAAAACACTGTGTCCCTAGTAAGCCTCTACTAGACTAGCTCATTAATAAAGATGGTTAAGTTTCCTAACCATAGACATGTGTTATAATTTGATGAATGGGGTCACGTCATTAGGAGAATGGTGTGATGGACATGACCCATCCGTTAGCTTAGCATATTGATCGTTCAGTTTTATTGCTATTGCTTTCTTCATGTCAAATACATATTCCTTCGACTATGAGATTATGCAACTCCCGAATACCGGAGGAATACCTTGTGTGCTATTAAATGTCACAATGTAACTTGCTGATTATAAAGATGCTCTACAGGTATCTCCGAAGGTGTTTGTTGGGTTGGCATAGATCGAGATTAGGATTTGTCACTCCGAGTATCGGAGAGGTATCTCTGGGCCCTCTCGGTAATGCGCATCATGATAAGCCTTGCAAGAAATGTGACTAATGAGTTAGTTCCAGGATGATGCATTACGGAACGAGTAAAGAGACTTGCCAGTAACGGGATTGAACTAGGTATGAAGATACCGACGATCGAATCTCGGGCAAGTAACATACCGATGACAAAGGCAATAACGTATGTTGTCATTACGGTACGACCGATAAAGATCTTCGTAGAATATGTGGGAACCAATATGAGCATCCAGGTTCCGCTATTGGTTATTGACCGGACAGGTGTCTCGGTCATGTCTACATAGTTCTCGAACCCGTAGGGTCCGCACGCTTAACGTTCGATGACGATTTGTATTATATGAGTTATGTGATTTGGTGACCGAATGTTGTTCGGAGTCCCAGATGAGATCACGGACATGACGATGAGTCTCGAAATGGTCAAGAGGTAAAGATTCATATATAGGACGATAGTATTCGGATACCGGAAGTGTTCTGGGGGTACCGGGTACGTATCAGGTCAGCGGAAGGGGTTCCGGGCACCCCCGGCCAAGATATGGGCCTTATTGGGCCTAGGGCGGGACAAACCAGCCCCTTGTGGGCTGGTGCGCCCCCATATGGGCTGATCTAAGTGGAGAAAGGAAAAGGGGAGGAATAAAGGAAATAGAGGGAATAGGATTCCCCCTTCCTTTCCCCTCTCCCCTTTTTCCTTCCCCCTCCGGAGATAAGGAAAGGGGGAGGCCGAATTGGAGGAGGCCCCCAATTAGGATTCCTCCTACTTGGGGCGCCCCATGGCTGTCCCCCTCCCCCTCCCACCTATATATATGTGGGGAGGGAGCGCCTAGAACACACAAATAACATTGTTAGCCATGTGTGGCACCCCCCTCCACAGTTTATGCCTCCGGTCATATTCACGTAGTGCTTAGGCGAAGCCTTGCGTGGATCACTTCACCATCACCGTCACCACGCCGCCTCCTAGGTGAAGTAAATATGCCCTAGAGGCAATAATAAAGTTGTTATTTTATATTTCCTTATATCATGATAAATCTTTATTATTCATGCTAGAATTGTATTAACCGGAAATCTTGATACATGTGTGAATACATAGACAAAACAAAGTGTCCCTAGTATGCCTCTACTTGACTATCTTGTTAATCAATGATGGTTAAGTTTCCTGACCATAGACATGTGTTGTCATTTGATGAACGAGATCACATCATTAGGAAAATGATGTGATGGACAAGACCCATCCGTTAGCTTAGCATAATGATCGTTTAGTTTTATTGCTATTGCTTTCTTCATGACTTATACATGTTCCTCTGAGTATGAGATTATGCAACTCCCGAATACCGGTGGAACACCTTGTGTGCTGTCAAACATCACAACGTAACTGGGTGATTATAAAGATGCTCTACAGGTGCCGCCGATGGTGTTTGTTGAGTTGGCATAGATCGAGATTACGATTTGTCACTTCGTGTATCGGAGAGGTATCTGTGATGCCCGGATAATTAAGCTACAGTAACCCTCTGCTAATGATGCCAGTAACCCTCTGCTAATGATGCCGTGTCACTTCGATTACTGTTGCTAATCTCGCGTTAGTTCAAAACCAATTCAAACTCAAAATCAAGTCAAACATTTAAAATTTTAAAAAGTCAAAACTAAAATGTTGTAAAGGTGTTAAATAAATCATGGGTAATAATGGTGGAGAAACCTAAATTTAATAAAATGTTTAAGTGTTCAAAATAATTAAAATAGAGGTTTAAATATTAAAATAAATGCCTTTTGAATTTTATAAAATATTAAACTATTTTAATTTGGGTTGAGAATTAATGTGGCAATAGTATATTTAAAAGTATTAATTTAAGTGCTAGTGATAATTTTTATAAAA